>NC_136063.1:26378887-26398887 GCF_964261635.1 Lissotriton helveticus
GGGTCTGGGAGATGCTCTTCCTCAACTGCAATTGCCTCCCTCTTGTCTTTATTTTGTTCCGTTGTTTCCTTAGATTCTTTTTTGCTCGCCTTGATAAAGTGGAGTCTTGTACATTGGTTGTACAGAGGGTGTGTTCCTGCGGGTCAACAGCCATGATATCGCACCCCCGTGCTGTCCTTCGATTGTACTTAGTGTCTTTTTGGCCTTTCCTCGTCTGCCCATTATGCAGTGCGACACTGAATCTGGGTCCGCTTGGGATCCCACTGCCTTTTTTGCCTCCGGGTGTTTCTGGTTGGTCAGCTCTGAATCATCAGTGCTGGGTGTAATTAATTGGAGGGGAAATGTGAGAACGAGTGGAGTTTGAACCAGGTGGAAGTTGGAAGGTTTTTCATCACAGCAGGTACGGGAGGAATTATGTTGGTTTTTGGAATGGGTTTTTAAGGTCGGGCGAAGAATGGGGAATGCTGAAGTTAGATGAAATGAAAAATGAGGAATAGCAATGGGAAGGAGGCTATTTATGTACTTGGGTAAAGAGATTGGCATAGAAGAACTGTGTGATATTAACATACAGCTAAAGACATTTTTTGCAAGTCGGGTAAACAAACAAAGAATAATGTGCACTTTACACTGTTTTACCTTAATGCACGATTGTGTGGATCAACTTAATGTAATATGTGAGTTCTTTGTTAAAATAAGCAAATTTATAATTGTTGGTTTTTATTATTGTTTTAGTGACCCCTGACGAAGGGCACTTTTACGCCCGAAATGCATTGGGATTTTGACTAATAAAGCAGTTTGTGATGAACCCTGCATCATTCGTATTTTGCATGAGGTCCGGATGGGCACTGTTTAAATATTAGAAGCTTGGAAAAAAGGCATATCATTCCGGTTGTGAATTCGCGATTAAGAAATGAAGAACATGATAGTTTAAAGTGGAGATTATGGTTAAAATGGATTACATGGATAAAAATGGAAAACATAAATTAACGCCTAAGGATGGCATACTGCAGTGCGTTTGGAGGGGACAAGATGGTGTTCCCAACTTCACAGTTACTGTTCATTTCAGTGGCATTTGGGCATGCCACCACACCATTCAGCACGCATCAAGGAGTAACGGGATTACATTTGAAAAAAATTGAGTAATAAGGTGTCCATCCCCACCCCCACGATTGTTGTTGTAATTGATGTCTCCCAGCGTCCTTTGGCTATCTCAACTATGTCCATTAAGATCTCGGAGAGCGAGGCCCATTTCTCCATAAGGGTTGAGCAGCAGCAGGTACAGTCCCCCCGATTGGCAGTTGAATACTGATAAACCTGTTGTTTAATTTGTCCACCCTGGTGCCTATGTTGACTAAATGGGCTGCGATGGCTTGTAGGAGGTCTTTTTGGACTTCCATTGTGGATGACTGCCACAGAAGGGCTTTGTTGGTGGAAGAGTTTAACTCGATTTAGGGAGATCTCTCCAAATCCGCGTTTGTACTGGCGTTCCTGGCATTCCTAAGGTTGTGATCGGCTTTTGAATTAGTGCCCAGTGAGGATGATGGTGGCAGCAGCAGATTAGGTGTTAAATCGAGGGTTCTTTCAATCGTATGCCCCAAATTGTGGAGGAATGATGCTGTCAAGTCTCCTCCCACCGGGGAATTTGGCCCCTTGGCCACTGAGTATTGCCACGTGGTTGTGCAGTTTAGTTCGGGGTCCATACTCTTGCAATCGGGGCCGTGATCACTGACTTTATAGATTTGTGCTTTTATCACGAACGTGGGTGCGACCCTGCTTAGGGCCTGTTCATTTAGCTTGGTGGGGGTGGCATCTTGCCGAAGGAGCGGGCTTTGGTGGAGAATTGGACTTGACCTTGTGTCTTTAGACTGTGTTGAGTCTGGGAGGGTGCAGGCTGCACCCACCTCTCCCTTCTGTATCTTAGTCTCCTTACTCGGGGTTGTCCCTCCCCGCATTTTCGGTTGTACTCCGGAGTTGCTCTACCCATCCCCTTGGGACTGGGACTGTTGGCTAGTGGCACTCTCAGGCCGTGGGGTGAACCACCGATGGATGTCTCATGGGTTGTTTCATAGTCCGGGTTCAAAGCGTCCTTTTTCCTGAGGAAATACATTATCGAGCCCTTTTGTACTGCATCCAGCAGTGATTCCTTTCTATTGTCTGTAAGAGATTTACTCCTTGTAACCCTTGTGGTCCCATTTTTTGAGGAGTGGGCTTTGGGAGTTTCCTCTGGGGTCGTGTGCACTCGCCCTTTTCATTTGGAGCCCATTGCTGGTTGAAGCACTGAGGGGGCTCCTCCTGTACTTTGCTCTAAATTACTCCCCTGCCCCACTTGCCGAGCAGCGCCCCGCTGGCAGTAAAGGGTGAGTACTCTTATCGTCCTTCCGTGTGTGCTGAGGCAAATACAGGAGATTGTTAAGGGGCTAAGACCGTTGCAGGGTCTTAACGTCCTATCGGGTCTGTTGGTCGGGTCTATTGCTTTGCGCTGACGTCCCCCCGTTGACAGATAACTACAAAATGCGAGAGGTAGGCACAGATGAGCTCTATAGGGGATTGCAGCAGTTAGGCAGTTAGGAAGCTGGGATGGTCCTGTGCCCTTCAGCACCAGATGCTGGAGAAGACAGGCGACCCTGAAGTTCCTGGCCTCCACTGTGCCTCCTCTGTGCCTCTATGCTACTCCCGGCTGCTGCTGCTGCTGCTATAGTGGAACTCTGGGACCAGGTCTGTCCTAATTATTTGGTGGCCTGAGCCTGGCCTGAAAGAGCTGCTCGACAGCTGAGAACTAAAAAAAGTAGTGGGCGGGCAGGCAGACTGCTTTGGGCCGGAGTTTTCACGGAGATCTTGTTGTCTGGAGAGGTGTGGGAAGCAGGCGATAAAGCAAAGTAGCAAGCCAGCAGTCTGCTATGCTGCGCTGGCCTGTAATATTTGGAACTTTTAACAATGTCCTGTGCTTATGATCGCACTTCTAACCGTGGTCTTGGTGCTACTACTGTGTTAGCCTTCGTCTCTTTGGTATCCCTCGGTGTCCCTCGGTATCTCAGTGCCACGGTGCCACAGTGCTGTACAAAGTGCAATCCTCCACTGCACTACTGTTTCATTCCTTTGACCTAGTCTTGTCTTGGCTTAGTCCCAGCTTTCCCAGCTCCCCCTCCCACTGTGCCTATGCTGCACCAGCCTTCGCCGCTGGACTCACCGCCACACGTCGCCAGGTGGATCAGAATGATTCAAACCGCTCAGCTGCAGTACGGTGCAACTCAGCAAGGGCTCCCATGGACTCCAGCTCTTGCTCCCCGCTCTCTGCTCCTGCCCCGCCTGACAGAGCTGCCTCTGCTTGCAGTTCGTGTTGTCCCCGTAGATAGCAATTCTTCCAGGGTTGGCGGATAGCGTCGGAGTAATGCCGGGACCCCCCTGCTGTGTGAAAGTCAGCCTGGGGTCAACCGGGTACCTCGGCGGTCTCAGCGGTCTCGGCGTCCTCCTCGTGGTCGGTCGGTCTGCTGGTGCAAATCTGCGGACTGGAATACCAACCATCGGGTCATCAGTGCAGGCCCCCCTGCCCTTAATCAACTAGGAAGGATAAAGGGGGGGAACCAGCATTCCTAACATTAGAGAAACTAGGCCGGCAGGGGCAGGAATAAGGCTAAGACCAGTTCACAAAGAGAAATTAAATGTTATCTCTTGGAATATAGCAGGAATAAGCAAAATCAGTGGCAAGGAAAACTTGAGGCAATTTCTGGAAACTGCCGACATACTTTGCCTCCAAGAGACCTGGGTCCTGGCCAGCACCTCATTGGCAGGGCACTACGAACACTTTATTCCAGCCATAAAAAAGAATGTATTCTGCAGACCAGCCGGCGGCCTCTCAGTTTTTGTAAAGCATGATAGTGCTCTTGAAGCTAAAACATCAATTTAAACACAGCAGGACTGCAAGCCATACAAATCAAAGGCCTGAATATGAATTCACATCCTATGCCTCTTCTAATAATTAACTGTTATATAAACCTGGCCCTGTTTACCACAAAAGAGAAGTTGGAGGGGCTGCTGGGGAAATTAGAAGATCTCCTGTGTAAATATAAATCCCACCAGGTTATCCTAGCAGGGGATTTTAATCTGAAGGATTTGGACACTAACAACTCCCCTCTCCTGAGTTCTGGCAGGGTAGCGCCCTTGATCAACTTCATCAGCAACCACAACCTGACCTCAACCTACGCACTGAAGAAAGCCTACTCGAACACATGGGATCCCCCTCCTACCTTCAGAGACATTTCAAGAATTGATTACATCATGATCAGCGAAGCACTGGTGGATAGCTTGTACGACTTTGAAGTAGAAGAAAGGTCAGAAAGCGATCACAGGCCATTGGTAGCGGTCTTCCTGACGACAGTCCCGTTAGCTCCACACTATCAAACCATTGGCACATCGAGAGGGGATGAAAATCACAGTGTTTTGAAGAGAATCAAATGGTCGGTCAAGGTAGGTAACTCGTTACAAACATGGCTGGAAGAAAAACAGGAAGGTAATCTCTTTACGCCGACATCACCCATAAAAGCCTGGAAAAATATTGTGGAGGACCTACAAGAAAAGTTTGGGAATCCCCAGACAAAATACATCAGGCATACAGGACAACCAAGACAGGGCAGCGGAGGCCTAAACAAAGACATACAGGTCTGTAAATGCCTCCTGTGTAAGGCTCTAGCAAAAAAGAAAAGAGGGGCCGACGCTTCGGAGGGACCGACGGTTGCATCTCTGAGGGCACACTAAGAAAAAAAATTGGGAACACAAAACCGCCATCACAGAAAGGCAATGGCTTTGCCTTGATAAAACGAAAGAACCCAGTCCACCTGTGGAGACATATAAGTCAAATGAGCAGCAGAGGAATATCAAGAGAGATTGGAGTAGCAGAAAAGGACTGGCTAACGTATGTCAACCAGCTTTAGACAAGTACCGCTGCCCACAAAGACAGTCCAGAGGTGGCCAGTGGCATAGAGGGCCCAGACCGGCAAACAAACATCGCTCCAGGTGACACAAAAGCCAGCCAAGAGAACGCCGGCAGAACCATATGATGAAATACCAGCCAAGCTAAATCCCCATATGGTCAGTAAGATCATTAAGAACATGAAGAACGATGGGGCCCCTGGACCAAATGGCATTCCAGCACCAGTCTTTAAAAAGACCCCCGACTTCTGGGAAGGTTTGCTAACTCCTTTATTCATCCACACATTCCAATCATCAAAACCCCCGATTCCTGGAGAGGCTCCATTTTGGTCCACATATATAAAAAAGGAGACCACTTAAAACCTTTGAACTATAGGCTTATTGCCCTGCTTGACCTTGAAGCCAAGGCTTACGCTCGCCTTCTATTAAAGGACTTGGAGGGGTGGGCAGAAGAGAACAGCATTATACCATCTTATCATACCGGCTTCAGGTCAAAAGCATCGACCGTGGATAACGTACTGGCACTGGCCTATTTATCCACCCAGGCCACCACGAAGAACCATCCCCCACTTTTCTGCTGCTTCGTGGATTACAGCACAGCCTTCGATAAAGTGGTGCGAAGAAGATTATGGTGGAAGCTAGAAAACTGGGGCATTCCACCGAACCTATTGAAGGCAATAAGATCGCTTTATGAAGATACCTGGTTAAGATTCAAAACCAGCACCAGCACTGTGTCCTCGAAACTCAACACGGAGAATGGGTTGAAACAAGGTTGCGTGCTGGCTCCCATTCTTTTCAATCTTTACACGGCGGACTTGGGCGATGCCCTTAAAGGAGCCAGCCTAGTAACTCCAGGACTAGGAAATATGAAGTTGCCGGTGCTCCAATACGCTGACGAAACTGCCATTATGGATCACACAAAAGTGGGTCTCCAAAGAGCCCTGACTGCTTTAAATCAATTTAATAACATCAATAATCTGACAGTAAATCAAGGAAAGAACAAGGTTGTCATCTTTGGGTCCTACCATCAGAAAAAGAAAGCACAATGGCATTTGGACAACCTGCAAATCAAGACGGCGGTGTCATACAATTACCTAGGGGTCTGGCTGACAGATCGGGCTAAGGCTACTGCCCATTTGAAACATCAGAGCACTAAGGCCAACAGGGTCATATATTCACACAAACAACTAAACAATCAGCTAATTAGTCCAACTGCCGGCCCAATACTGAAAGCTATGAAAGCAAAACTGCTACCTTTAATCAGCTATGGCCACCAGGCTTTCCCCGGGTCACTGCAGGCCTACTTAAATACAACGCAATCTAAAGCTTATAAAACATTGTTTCAATTCCCAAGGGCAGCAAGGCAAGCAAGGCTAAGGTTGGAACTGGGAATGGCAAGGCCGGACCTGATATGCCAGGGTGACATCATAAAACTCTACCTCAGGATTTTTTTTTTGTTTTTTTAAATTTTTATTTTTGGTGCAAAACACAAATAGTACAAATAACTTCAGTAGTCACGTGGTCACATACAGTTGCAGGGTCCCTATAGAGAACATAAGAAAGGGAAAAGTTCACAAGGCGTATTGGCCCTTCGAGTTCCAAGTGAGATTATTACAAATCAGGTGACATGGTGACAAGGAAGATATACATATCCCGAAAAATACAGTTTGCTTTTTTTTTTTTTTGAGTCTCGAACGTGATTTGCATAGAAACAACTTAAACAATAAAAACTGCACACATAGTTCAGCAAGTAGGTGAATCAGCATCTCCAGTATCCTACATCCCAGTCTATCCATAGAGGGACCTAACATGTGTTCCGTTGCCCCCCGCCTCATTTCACCCCTCCACTCCGCCCTCCCTGAAGCAATCCCACCCTCACCCGTGTAAATCACCAGTAATCATCCTCACAGTCAATCAGTGTTCCTCCTCATCCTCCGATCCCTCGAGATCATCCTCATCTAATGGGTCACATATGTCCCCCCTGTAGGAGTTCCAGGTTCGCCACACCCCGTTCCACTTACGCGGGTTACCCCTCAGTTTATAAACCGCCCTCTCAGTCAGCATGAGCATATCCATGTTGCGGATCCACTGAGCCAGTGTGGGAGGTTCGGCCGACCCCCATTTCTGCGCTATATCGCGCTTCGCCGTCACCAGCCCCACCGTTACCCAAGTTCTCGTGTAAAAGGCGAGGTCAGTCGGCCCCCAGACATTCAGCAGGCACATTTGTGGGTCCAGAGCAAGTGTGGTGTGAAGTGCTTGGGCCATGGTGCGCAATACTCTTTGCCAGTAGCTAACTATCAGTGGACATTCCCAGATCGTGTGTATGAACGAGCCTTCCGCCCCGCAACCTCTGAGACAGTAAGGATGTTCAGCCCTGTGCATTTTGTGTAATGTCGTGCGAGTGTAGTAAACCCGGTGTAGGATTTTTAACTGTATCAGGCGGAATTTGGAGGATACGCCCGCTTCACGTGGGGATGCCATGGCTGCGTTCCACTCGGTTTCATCTAGATCGCCCACCTCCAACATCCATTTGTCTTTCAGTTTACCCAGCGGGTCAGGCATGTTGTTTACCAATTTACGGTACGTCATCGAAGTCGCCCCCTCTTGCAAGTAGTCTGTGAGCAGACGGTCTTCTAGTGGGGAGGATTCGGGTGGGGACGTGTCAGACGGGATCGCCGCTAGCAGTGCATGTCTGATCTGGGTGTATCTGTAGAGTTCCGTTCCCCTTAGGTCATATTGCTCCTGTAGGGTTGCAAAGGAGATCACTCCTTCCCCAGTCCACATGTCACCCACTGTGGAGATGCCGATATTATCCCACTGCGTGAAGCCCTTATAGCGCCGCAAGTGGCCCAATGCCTTCGCGTCCCATAAAGGTGTAAGTTTAGTGATGATTCCACCCCATTTCAACTTTGCCAGCGCCTTATACCAGAGATGCACTGTGTGTTTCGTAGGCCCAGTCAGCTTTGCCGCTACACCTCGGTGGTATAGTGGGGTCAGCAAACTGTCCGTACCCAGTTGCTCCCTGTCTGCCTTAAACGCCGGGTCCTCTTGCGGGGCGTGCATCCACTGGTTAAGGATTTTCAGCTGGGCCGCCCAGTAGTACAACTGTACGTTAGGTAGCGCGATGCCACCGTCGTACCATCCCCTGTTCAACTTTGCGTGAGAGATTCGGGCCGGTTGGCCGCCCCAGAGCAGGCCTGAGATTTGTGCCGTTACCTTCTGGAGGAAGCCATCCGGTACCAAATATGGAGCATTTTCAAGGACATACAGGAAGCGTGGCAGAGCCATCATTTTGAAGAGTGCTGCCCTTCCTAGTAGCGTTAAGGGGAGTCCTTTCCAATGTTGCACATCACTACGGAGGCGGAGTAAGGGGGGCTGCAAGTTCAGCCGTGCGAACTCCGCCTCGTCCCGGGTAATGTGAATCCCCAGATACTTGAAGGACGTGTGCGCTAGTGCTAACGGACAGAAGTCCGGGAGTGGCGGGAGTGGTCCCCGTAGTTCGAAAATTATAGACTTCGCCCAGTTGATTGTGTAGCCCGAGACACGCCCATGTGCAGTACAGAGGGCCAGGAGGTTAGGAAGGCTGACCCCTAGATCTGTAAGGTAGATAAGCATATCGTCCGCGTAGAGGGACACTCTATCCTCCCAGTGTGGGGCCCACTGAATACCTTTCAGGAGTTGCGTGGTGCGAATCGTAACTGCCAATGGTTCCAAAACCAAAGCGAAAAGGAGGGGTGAAAGCGGGCATCCCTGCCTCGTGCCACGGCCCAGGGAGATAGTCCTGGAAATATGACCGTTCGCCACCACTTTGGCAGTGGGGTCCCTGTATAGCATACGTATCCAGGAGATGAACACCGGGCCAAAACCCATGCGTGCGAGCACTGCAAAGAGATATTCCCACTCCACCATATCGAACGCCATCTTGGCGTCCAATGAAAGGATCGCGGCCGGTTCCCGTAGTAGAGGAGTTCGTGCCATTACCCCATGTACCCTGCGGAGATTTAAGGCAGTACTACGATGTGGCATGAAGCCGGATTGGTCCGGGTGGATCAGGTGAGGTAAGCACGGCAGGAGCCTGCCCGCCAATACCTTAGCAATAACCTTGGCCTCCGGGTTAAGCAGGGAAATAGGTCTATACGACGAGCAGTCGCTGGGGGGTTTACCTGGCTTCGGGATTGCAACAATGGATGCCATCCGCTGATCCGGTGGCAGTCTACCCTTCACTCTAGATTCTTCGTACATAGTAAGTAGGGGCGAGCTCAGGGCCTCAGTCATAGTTTTAAACCATTCAATGGGGATCCCATTGGGGCCCATAGCCTTAACAGGATGAAGGGCACCGATGGCTTGCTGGATCTCTTCCACCGTTAGAGGCGCTTCTAAGTCGTTTGATGTCTCTGCCGTCAATTCCGGCAGGGGGACGTGCTCAAGTGCGACCCGAACCTCACCCTCCTCCACCACATTCTCAGGGGTGTACACCCCAGCAAAATAATCCGCGAGGAGTTCCACTATCTCGCCGGGGCGGGTGTGGACGTTGCCACTCGGGTCAGTAAGTTGGAGGATGTTCCTCCCCCCCCCATGCCTCTTGTCCAGCCACGCCAAAAGTTTGCTGGCTTTGTCCCCGATGTCGTAGACCCTGTGTTGCGTTGCCGCAATGTCCGACACCGTAATCCTCTTCATGTGATCAGTGAGGCGGCGCTGATGGACCTGGAGATCATGAAGTGTGTCCTCCGAGGGGCTCGCCATATGGGCGGTATTGGCCCTCTCGAGGCCCAACTCCAACTCCAGGGCCTCGCGTCTGTGAGTCTTTTTGTGATTTGCAATCACGGCGATGGCTTGACCCCTAAATACGGTTTTGTACGCTTCCCACAATGTAGAGGGAGAGTCCACTGAGGATCGGTTTTCCTCGAAGTAGAGCCTCGTAACCTTCTTCAGTTCTTTGGTGATCTGGGGAACTTTAAGATAACCGGGGAAAATCGGAAATACCCTCCGGTGTTTCGTGTTCATGGTAGTGATTGTCAAGGTAAGTGGTGAGTGATCCGAGACGCCCCGGGGTTGAATAGTCGTTTCGTCCACAGTAAGACGCCCGTTGGTCAAGGCGAAGAAATAATCTATCCTAGAAAGGCTGTTATGTGTGGCCGAATAGTACGAGTATTGTCGCTGATTAGGGTGTAGCGTGCGCCATATGTCCACCAACCCCTGTGCATCTAAAAAGGTTTGTAGCCTGCTGGGCCCGTCCCTGTGTGTGCGCGCGGGGAACCGGTCCATGGTGTCCGTGAGTGCCATGTTAAAATCCCCCCCTATGAGTAGGTCCCCTTCAGGGAGAGTCAGTAAGAACGTACCAAGATCCGGCAATGCCTCAGAGTGTAACGCTGGTGGGATGTATACAGAGACTACATTGAACAGTTTCCCCTCCCACTGACCATGAACTGCAGTGAAGCGGCCATGGGTATCGGTCGCTGTGGACTTTACAATAAACTGGGACGATTTTTTCAGCAGGATACCCGTGCCACGGGACCCCGAGGTAAACTCAGCGTGCACTACCATGTGATACCCCCTCCTATCTAGGGCCTTCGTGGCTGCCCCGGTCAAGTGTGTCTCCTGTAGGAGAGTGAGAGCAGGGCCCTGTCTCCTAATCCCCTGCAGCACCAACCCCCTCTTAATCTTATCCCCGAGACCTCTGACGTTCCATGACATGACAAGTAAAGGGCTCGGTGCGGTGCGATTATCTGTCACAGCCATAGGAAAAACAGTGAACCGCCACAGGAACCTTCCGCTGTCGGCGAGGCATCCTGCGGAGGCAAGTGTACGGCAGGCGTGATCGTACGCAATATAACCTTCTCACAGTGTCCCGAATAGACCAGAATTCCTCAGTGGTGTGAAACATACCTATGGACCTATGTGTGCTTAAAACAAAAACCTGCAGGCCCAAGAAGACCCGTGATGCAAACTTACCCAACACCCGTTCCCCCCCCTCCCTGCCCCCCTGCTGCACGGACTCAAAACTGCCCGCCCCCCCAACTGAGCAGAGTGCATATCCCATCCCCAAAACAGTGTACTTGCGCGTTAGGGTGAGGGACTCTCCGCCGCCGGCAGTCTCTCATTCATACCCTCGGAGGCCCGTCACCCAGTGTCCAATGGCGGGAAGCGCTTACACAGCATCAAAGTCTCCTCGGCAAAAATAAGTGTCAAATGTTCATTGTTCCTCGATGTCCTCCCGTCCGCCTTCTGCTCCCAACGAATCACCGGCGTCTGGTCCACCTCCCGAGGCCTGGGAGTCCTGGCGGTGGCCTCCAGTTCGATCTTTTTTGGGACGATTCGTCCGTCTGTGACTCTGTCCCGGTCTCCAACCCTCCAGCCACTCCAGAACGCTCTCAGGGTTGTCGAAGAACCACGTTTTGTTCTCCGCCACCACCCGTAGTCTCGCAGGAAAGAGCATTGAATACGGCAGCTCCCTGGATCTTAATTCCTTCTTCACCTCAAAGAACGTCCGTCGTCGACGTGCGACCTCCGCAGTGTAATCGGGGAAGATGGCGACAGTAGCGTTTTGAATTTTGAGAGGAGGGGAGGTTCTGGCCGCCTGTAAGACCGCGTCCCGGTCTCGGAAATTGAACAAACGTGCCACTATGGGTCGAGGGGGAGCCCCCGGCTTAGGTTGCCCCCCCGGGACCCGATGGGCCCGTTCCACTGAAAAAAATGTTGACAGTCCCTTTGGCTTCAGTTCCTCCGTGATCAGGCCTTCTACAAAAAGATCCTTGGCCTGTATGCCCTCCGACTCCGGCACTCCTATAAGGCGGATGTTGTTGCGCCTCGAGCGCCCCTCCTGCTCATCCAGCTTCTCTTGGAGCACTCTATTGTCCTGCGCCATCCTCCCCATCTCCCGCTGGAGTTCGGATACGTCCTCCACAAGAGATTTTGTGACCACCTCCATGTCCTTAACTTTCTCCGATATTTTGTGGAGGTCTGCTCTGAGTAGGGAGACATCCGTGGATATGGCGCCAACAGTCGTTTGTAATTGGGCCAGGGCGAGCATGACATCTTCCAAAGCCGTTTTTTTTTTTTTCTCCCGGGGTGTCGGCCGCCTTTCCACCCAGCTCCTTCCCCATTGGGGAGACAGTGTGTTTGTCTGAGGTATAGCGGTCAATGCGGGTCTGCATGACGCCGCCCTTGGGGCCTCTCCCCCCCATACCGCGAAGCGTCGCGCTCCTTGTGCCCCTACGCTCCAGGATATGCAGAGCGGTACAGACACTCGCTTAGGTGAGCTCCTTGATTATCAGGCCCCAGAGGCTCAGTCCAGAAGGCGAGAGGCGCCCGTGCAGCGCCGGGCGCTCAGCTATCACTGCAGGCAGGAAGATGGCGGATGTCCTCTCCGTCCCCGTCTCCGTCCCCGTCTCCCGTGCTCCCAGCGCCTCCAGTAACGACCGCAGAGACGGTCGGGGCGTCAGAGAGCGCACCACCAGGCACCGCTCCCCCGATCTGCACGGGTCCTCACCTCCGACCCCTCAGCTCGCACCCAGTCCGCCAGCTCCGGCACCTCGCGGGCACTTCCGGTGTAAGACTCCCGGTCAGCACTCACTTCCTGCCGGGTCCACGACCAGGGGAGGTCCCGGCTCGGGAGATCGCTGCAGGCCGATCCGAGGCTCCGACGTATCTCCGGCAGCAGACGTCGGATCCTGTTGCCGCTTGTCGCTGCTCACACCGCCCGGTCCTGGGCTCTGGCACCCGCCTGAGGGGCTCGCAAAAGTGACGGATAGTGTGGCGGATCGTCGGAGAGACTGCTTCAGCCGCGGAGCTTGTCCCTTTTGCTGCCGCCATGATCGGCTGCTAGCCACGTCCCTCTACCTCAGGATTTTAAGGGATCCGGCCTACTCCTTAAAACTCCAACTAAAATCAATCTTTGAAGAGCCTTGCAGGCCCTGGCATTCTGCACTTGATAAAGCGATTCAGACTTCGAATATAGTGAGAGAAAGCATATCGAGGCCGGACATCCCCCTGAACATATGGAAAACAGTGATAAATAAACAAGTGTGTGAAATCTCATTTGATATGGACCGCAAATCCCTTCGCTCAAGTCCACTCTTAGTCTCCTTTAATAGTTCTTACACAGTAGGAAAAGCCCAGGCTTATTTAAGTGACGAGATTACACCATCAGTTCGAAGTAAAATCTTGTCCATGAGACTAATCACCCTAGGAATTATGGATTTCAATCCTGAGTGGGCTCGCAGAGGGGAAGCCACTAAATGTAGACTCTGCCCATACAAGAGGGAATCGAGGCCCCACCTGCTATGTTGTTGCCCCAGTCTTATCAAGGAAAGAAGGCGATTACTGCGTCCGATTTGCTCCACTAATGGAACAAAATCCTGCAGCGAAGCAACAGCCATGTGTTTTTCCACAAACAGCACGATGATTCTAGCCAGACTGGGGAAATTTGTCCATCATATTAGGACTGACTTAAAACTGGCTAATGAATGCAATGAAACCCGGGAGAAGATCACTGAAAATCCAGCGAAAGGATGCTGAGGTGGCATAGTCCGTGCATCGATGCTTGTCTGCACTTCCAGCATCCCAGTCAGGAAAACCTTTCTCATGGTGATTGGTCTAGAGGCCAAGGGGAAGGTATCATAACCTGACAATGCCACCCATAGAACAACATGGGAGCCCGGGCCAACCTTAAAGCCACACCTCCGTAAACACTAACTCTGGGGAAGACCGACTTCGGTGGAACTTGGGGAAGGGAGTTAAACTTTCCATTCTTTTTTTTCTTTTTATCAAAACGTATTTTAAACCCCTGTTACAAATAATAGTTTTTAATCATTGTTCTAGCTGTAATATGATGAGGACTTTTTACCCCTCCCACTGACCATGAACTGCAGCGAAGCGGCCATGGGTATCGGTCGCTGTGGACTTTACAATAAACTGGGACGATTTTTTCAGCAGGATACCCGTGCCACGGGACCCCGAGGTAAACTCAGCGTGCACTACCATGTGATACCCCCTCCTATCTAGGGCCTTCGTGGCTGCCCCGGTCAAGTGTGTCTCCTGTAGGAGAGTGAGAGCAGGGCCCTGTCTCCTAATCCCCTGCAGCACCAACCCCCTCTTAATCTTATCCCCGAGACCTCTGACGTTCCATGACATGACAAGTAAAGGGCTCGGTGCGGTGCGATTATCTGTCACAGCCATAGGAAAAACAGTGAACCGCCACAGGAACCTTCCGCTGTCGGCGAGGCATCCTGCGGAGGCAAGTGTACGGCAGGCGTGATCGTACGCAATATAACCTTCTCACAGTGTCCCGAATAGACCAGAATTCCTCAGTGGTGTGAAACATACCTATGGACCTATGTGTGCTTAAAACAAAAACCTGCAGGCCCAAGAAGACCCGTGATGCAAACTTACCCAACACCCGTTCCCCCCCCCTCCCTGCCCCCCTGCTGCACGGACTCAAAACTGCCCGCCCCCCCAACTGAGCAGAGTGCATATCCCATCCCCAAAACAGTGTACTTGCGCGTTAGGGTGAGGGACTCTCCGCCGCCGGCAGTCTCTCATTCATACCCTCGGAGGCCCGTCACCCAGTGTCCAATGGCGGGAAGCGCTTACACAGCATCAAAGTCTCCTCGGCAAAAATAAGTGTCAAATGTTCATTGTTCCTCGATGTCCTCCCGTCCGCCTTCTGCTCCCAACGAATCACCGGCGTCTGGTCCACCTCCCGAGGCCTGGGAGTCCTGGCGGTGGCCTCCAGTTCGATCTTTTTTGGGACGATTCGTCCGTCTGTGACTCTGTCCCGGTCTCCAACCCTCCAGCCACTCCAGAACGCTCTCAGGGTTGTCGAAGAACCACGTTTTGTTCTCCGCCACCACCCGTAGTCTCGCAGGAAAGAGCATTGAATACGGCAGCTCCCTGGATCTTAATTCCTTCTTCACCTCAAAGAACGTCCGTCGTCGACGTGCGACCTCCGCAGTGTAATCGGGGAAGATGGCGACAGTAGCGTTTTGAATTTTGAGAGGAGGGGAGGTTCTGGCCGCCTGTAAGACCGCGTCCCGGTCTCGGAAATTGAACAAACGTGCCACTATGGGTCGAGGGGGAGCCCCCGGCTTAGGTTGCCCCCCCGGGACCCGATGGGCCCGTTCCACTGAAAAAAAATTTGACAGTCCCTTTGGCTTCAGTTCCTCCGTGATCAGGCCTTCTACAAAAAGATCCATGGCCTGTACGCCCTCCGACTCCGGCACTCCTATAAGGCGGATGTTGTTGCGCCTCGAGCGCCCCTCCTGCTCATCCAGCTTCTCTCGGAGCACTCTATTGTCCTGCGCCATCCTCCCCATCTCCCGCTGGAGTTCGGATACGTCCTCCACAAGAGATTTTGTGACCACCTCCATGTCCTTAACTTTCTCCGACATTTTGTGGAGGTCTGCTCTGAGTAGGGAGACATCCGTGGATATGGCGCCAACAGTCGTTTGTAATTGGGCCAGGGCGAGCATGACATCTTCCAAAGTCGCTTTTTTTTTTCTCCCGGGGTGTCGGCCGCCTTTCCACCCAGCTCCTTCCCCATTGGGGAGACAGTGTGTTTGTCTGAGGTATAGCGGTCAATGCGGGTCTGCATGACGCCGCCCTTGGGGCCTCTCCCCCCCATACCGCGAAGCGTCGCGCTCCTTGTGCCCCTACGCTCCAGGATATGCAGAGCGGTACAGACACTCGCTTAGGTGAGCTCCTTGATTATCAGGCCCCAGAGGCTCAGTCCGGAAGGCGAGAGGCGCCCGTGCAGCGCCGGGCGCTCAGCTATCACTGCAGGCAGGAAGATGGCGGATGTCCTCTCCGTCCCCGTCTCCGTCCCCGTCTCCCGTGCTCCCAGCGCCTCCAGTAACGACCGCAGAGACGGTCGGGGCGTCAGAGAGCGCACCACCAGGCACCGCTCCCCCGATCTGCACGGGTCCTCACCTCCGACCCCTCAGCTCGCACCCAGTCCGCCAGCTCCGGCACCTCGCGGGCACTTCCGGTGTAAGACTCCCGGTCAGCACTCACTTCCTGCCGGGTCCACGACCAGGGGAGGTCCCGGCTCGGGAGATCGCTGCAGGCCGATCCGAGGCTCCGACGTATCTCCGGCAGCAGACGTCGGATCCTGTTGCCGCTTGTCGCTGCTCACACCGCCCGGTCCTGGGCTCTGGCACCCGCCTGAGGGGCTCGCAAAAGTGACGGATAGTGTGGCGGATCGTCGGAGAGACTGCTTCAGCCGCGGAGCTTGTCCCTTATGCTGCCGCCATGATCGGCTGCTAGCCACGCCCCTCTACCTCAGGATTTTAAGGGATCCGGCCTACTCCTTAAAACTCCAACTAAAATCAATCTTTGAAGAGCCTTGCAGGCCCTGGCATTCTGCACTTGATAAAGCGATTCAGACTTCGAATATAGTGAGAGAAAGCATATCGAGGCCGGACATCCCCCTGAACATATGGAAAACAGTGATAAATAAACAAGTGTGTGAAATCTCATTTGATATGGACCGCAAATCCCTTCGCTCAAGTCCACTCTTAGTCTCCTTTAATAGTTCTTACACAGTAGGAAAAGCCCAGGCTTATTTAAGTGACGAGATTACACCATCAGTTCGAAGTAAAATCTTGTCCATGAGACTAATCACCCTAGGAATTATGGATTTCAATCCTGAGTGGGCTCGCAGAGGGGAAGCCACTAAATGTAGACTCTGCCCATACAAGAGGGAATCGAGGCCCCACCTGCT
Source organism: Lissotriton helveticus (assembly GCF_964261635.1). Classification (NCBI taxonomy): domain Eukaryota; kingdom Metazoa; phylum Chordata; class Amphibia; order Caudata; family Salamandridae; genus Lissotriton; species Lissotriton helveticus. Next base: position 26,395,533 of record NC_136063.1, read on the forward strand.
ATGTTGTTGCCCCAGTCTTATCAAGGAAAGAAGGCGATTACTGCGTCCGATTTGCTCCACTAATGGAACAAAATCCTGCAGCGAAGCAACAGCCATGTGTTTTTCCCCAAACAGCACGATGATTCTAGCCAGACTGGGGAAATTTGTCCATCATATTAGGACTGACTTAAAACTGGCTAATGAATGCAATGAAACCTGGGAGAAGATCACTGAAAATCCAGCGAAAGGATGCTGAGGTGGCATAGTCCGTGCATCGATGCTTGTCTGCACTTCCAGCATCCCAGTCAGGAAAACCTTTCTCATGGTGATTGGTCTAGAGGCCAAGGGGAAGGTATCATAACCTGACAATGCCACCCATAGAACAACATGGGAGCCCGGGCCAACCTTAAAGCCACACCTCCGTAAACACTAACTCTGGGGAAGACCGACTTCGGTGGAACTTGGGGAAGGGAGTTAAACTTTCCATTCTTTTTTTTCTTTTTATCAAAACGTATTTTAAACCCCTGTTACAAATAATAGTTTTTAATCATTGTTCTAGCTGTAATATGATGAGGACTTTTTACTGTAATGATTTTAATTAATTGTACAGTTAATAAAAAAATTAGGAATGCTATCTATCTATCTATCTATCTATCTATCTATCTATCTATCTATCTATCTATCTATCTATCTATCTCACTCTCACTCACTCACTCACTCACTCTATCTATCTATCTATCTATCTACCTATCTATCTATCTATCTATCTATCTATCTCACTCTATCTATCTATCTATCTATCTCACTCTCTATCTATCTATCTATCTATCTATCTATCTATCTATCTATCTATCTATCTATCTATCTATCTATCTATCTGTCTGTCTGTCTGTCTGTCTGTCTGTCTGTGTGTCTGTCTGTCTGTCTGTCTGTCTGTCTGTCTGTCTGTCTGTCTGTCTGTCTATCTATCTATCTCTTAATCAATCTATCTATCTATCTATCTATCTATCTATCTATCTATCTATCTATCTATCTATCTATCTATTGGTCTATCTCATTCTTACTCTATCTATCTATCTATCTATCTATCTATCTATCTATCTATCTATCTATCTATCTATCTATCTATCTATCTATCTATCTATCTATCTGTCTATCTATCTATCTATCTATCTATCTATATATCTATTGGTCTATCTCATTCTTACTCTATCTATCTATCTATCTATCTCACTCTCACTATCTATCTATCTATCTATCTATCTGTCTGTCTATCTATCTATCTATCTATCTATCTATCTATCTATCTATCTATCTATCTATCTATCTATCTATCTATCTATCTATCTATCTATCTATCTATCTATCTATCTATCTATCTATCTATCTATCTATCTATCTATCTATCTATCTATCTATCTATCTATCTGTCTGTCTGTCTGTCTGTCTATCTATCTATCTATCTATCTATCTATCTATCTATCTATCATTCTATCTATCTCTTAATCAATCTATCTATCTATCTATCAATCTATCAATCTATCTATCTCACTCTCACTCTCACTCTATCTATCTATCTATCTATCTTTCTATCTATATATATATCTATGTATCTATATATCTATTGGTCTATCTCATTCTTACTCTATCTATCTATCTATCTATCTATCTATCTATCTATCTATCTATCTATCTATCTATCTATCTCACTCTCTCTCTATCTATCTATCTATCTATCTATCTATCTAATTTAATAACATCAATAATCTGACAGTAAATCAAGGAAAGAACAAGGTTGTCATCTTTGGGTCCTACCATCAGAAAAAGAAAGCACAATGGCATTTGGACAACCTGCATTTTAAGACGGCGGTGTCATACAATTGCCTAGGGGTCTGGCTGACAGATCGGGCTAAGGCTACTGCCCATTTGAAACATCAGAGCACTAAGGCCAACAGGGTCATATATTCACACAAACAACTAAACAATCAGCTAATTAGTCCAACTGCCGGCCCAATACTGAAAGCTATGAAAGCAAAACTGCTACCTTTAATCAGCTATGGCCACCAGGCTTTCCCCGGGTCACTGCAGGCCTACTTAAATACAACGCAATCTAAAGCTTATAAAACATCGTTTCAATTCCCAAGGGCAGCAAGGCAAGCAAGGCTAAGGTTGGAACTGGGAATGGCAAGGCCGGACCTGATATGCCAGGGTGACATCATAAAACTCTACCTCAGGATTTTAAGGGATCCGGCCTACTCCTTAAAACTCCAACTAAAATCAATCTTTGAAGAGCCTTGCACGCCCTGGCATTCTGCACTTGATAAAGCGATTCAGACTTCGAATATAGTGAGAGAAAGCATATCGAGGCCGGACATCCCCCTGAACATATGGAAAACAGTGATAAATAAACAAGTGTGTGAAATCTCATTTGATATGGACCGCAAATCCCTTCGCTCAAGTCCACTCTTAGTCTCTTTTAATAGTTCTTACACAGTAGGAAAAGCCCAGGCTTATTTAAGTGACGACATTACACCATCAGTTCGAAGTAAAATCTTGTCCATGAGACTAATAACCCTAGGAATTATGGATTTCAATCCTGAGTGGGCTCGCAGAGGGGAAGCCACTAAATGTAGACTCTGCCCATACAAGAGGGAATCGAGGCCCCACCTGCTATGTTGTTGCCCCAGTCTTATCAAGGAAAGAAGGCGATTACTGCGTCCGATTTGCTCCACTAATGGAACAAAATCCTGCAGCGAAGCAACAGCCATGTGTTTTTCCACAAACAGCACGATGATTCTAGCCAGACTGGGGAAATTTGTCCATCATATTAGGACTGACTTAAAACTGGCAAATGAATGCAATGAAACCCGGGAGAAGATCACTGAAAATCCAGCGAAAGGATGCTGAGGTGGCATAGTCCGTGCATCGATGCTTGTCTGCACTTCCAGCATCCCAGTCAGGAAAACCTTTCTCATGGTGATTGGTCTAGAGGCCAAGGGGAAGGTATCATAACCTGACAATGCCACCCATAGAACAACATGGGAGCCCGGGCCAACCTTAAAGCCACACCTCCGTAAACACTAACTCTGGGGAAGACCGACTTCGGTGGAACTTGGGGATGGGAGTTAAACTTTCCATTCTTTTTTTTCTTTTTATCAAAACGTATTTTAAACCCCTGTTACAAATAATAGTTTTTAATCATTGTTCTAGCTGTAATATGATGAGGACTTTTTACTGTAATGATTTTAATTATTTGTACAGTTAATAAAAAAATTAGGAATGCTATCTATCTATCTATCTATCTATCTATCTATCTATCTATCTATCTATCTATCTATCTATCTATCTATCTATCTATCTATCTATCTATATATCT